>NW_027315724.1:10961254-11001254 GCF_026437365.1 Eucyclogobius newberryi | reverse complement strand
AATGTTTTTGCAATAATATCTGTCCACAAAAGCTTTCCTCTAGTTGAACTGTGGTATGAGGTGGAAAAGTGGTCCGCTCCAGTCTTGCTCCGTTTGTGTTTTATTCAGCGTGAAGCCCATATTAGATCAGAGTGGCCAAAAGCTTTTCAGACTACAGTATTTGAAAACTTTAATATAATTTTACAATTAACCGTCAATTTACAACTATGATTTAAACTGTATATAGCCAGATGGTGAAAAACTATGATAGATATTGATAGCATCAGAGTTAGTTTTAAGTATCTGACTCCGTACATATGGTCCATTGGCCTATACAGCCCAGATTTAGCCAATTCATCTATTAAAAACATATTTTTTAGATTAATAAAGCACTGCAGGATGTTTTCAGTATAGGCATCCAGCTTACCTTCAGAACTATGTACAGTATCTGGGCCTCAAAACATCTGTCATGGACATGATAAATGTCTTTGTAGCATACTTAAGTCTGCAGGGAAAACACTATCGCAAAAAAGGGATGGCACAAACTGAGCCATCAATCAAGACTGGACACAACTTATAACTGACAATCGAAAAGTGGAAAAAGTGACCTTTGCACTCAATTTGAATTTGACAGACTTTAGAAATAAAATATAGACCATTCTCACCTGTTGTCACTGATCACATGACTTGTATGTAAGAGATGTTCACGGGTGGCAAAAACATGCACAGCTGCAACAGTGTCTGCTCGGCTGATACAGGTAGCTTTTTCGCCTGAAACTCATCTCGTCTGCCTGGGAAGTGCGACTGTTGATGAGAGCAAACACACTGGGGCACTGTTTCCTAATGTTGCATCTCTGTCTTCTGAATAGATGAAAATCGAAAGTTTTAGCCCAGATGCTGTTCCCAGTGTCTTCTCCGCTCCTTTTCATTGGCTGCTGGGCTCTGTGTGTGCGGAAGTCTCCACACTTTTTGATTCCAGTTGTACCTTCTCCACATGACCAAATTTGTAACTGCAAATGACTTCAACTAATGATGACTGAGAGTGACTATGCACGACTGAAAATCAGAGGGAAATTGGGATAAAAATTTGTCCTCAGCTCTAGAGGAGAAACAGCTGTTACTGATAGTGGGGATGGGGTTCCAGCTGTCAGAACACACAACATGTGACATCACTGAGAAGGATCTAAACGTTGGACAATATGGAACATTTTGTTTGTGTCATGTTCTGTGTTTTTTGTTCTCTGATTTGTTATAAAAAATAATACTAATTGCACATTTTAGGTCTTTTCAAGGAAAAAAACTACCGGTAAACAGGTTTTCATCTTTGAGAAACATAGGCATCTGCTCTCATCATGTTCAAATAATGAAAGATACTTGACTGGAGCAAATAAGGCTTATGAGAATCAGTATCAGATAATATTCTTTCTTTTTGCTTTCAATTAAAATCTTCAATCATCTAGTTATCCAGAGCAACAATTATGCTTTTATCCCACTTGAAACGTATTATTAGCTAGTCTTTTGTGGTTGACTATTTGTCATTTCCCAAGTATGTATGTCCATGAAAAGCCAGACCTGTTCAACATTGTTTCAGTACATGTCGCGTTCTTAGTCAAAACCGCAACAGTTGTTTTGTCTAAATTCGGTCTTACTCACACATTGTGGCTACGTTCAACTTCTCATTACTTTGATGGGACCTGTTCTTTCCATGACTCCTGTACGAGTGACTAATGCTCCGCTCACCAAAGCACCGCCTGGTTCCATTGACATCCGGTGCGACCTTTCCATAAGCATGTAATTGGTGATGCTGGTCAATGCCGCCAGGGCCATCTGTTGCGCATTTGTCCATATACGCTTATTTACTGCTTTAAGAGTAAACAGCAAGGTCGTGATGAGTGTTCACAATATCTTTACGGTTGCCCCCACTGAGCAATAAACCAGGACATGGGGAGCTATGTCATCATCAAGAAAAAAACCCAAGACTCCTGAGTGTAAAATTGCAACTTTCATCATTTTTGCATTTGCCTACACAACTTTGTTCATGAATAATGCACAAAAACTGAGAAGTCTTTTGTTCGATCAAATCAAAAGTCAGCGGAACGAGCCTTTGAACAATTCTAAAGTGAAGTTCAGTGACGCCTGGCTTGATTAATACTCCCACTATTGACTGACTATTCAAATTGCTGCTTGTCGATTGGCCGTCTGTCAAGGCGATCAATCCGCCAACAAACCGTATCATTGCTGCTGCTGCTGAATTAATTTAGCAGGTTTAGGCCATTTCCTTCAGCTGTCACGTTTCCTCCTCGCTTCTAAGGCTTCCATTAAATGCAAAGCACGGAGGCAGAGACACGAGACACGCTTGCTGGAAAGGGCTACAGCAGGAGCAACCTAATACGCGGCGCGGCAGCAACTGTGGCAGAGAAAACAATGACTTAACATCGAAACCGACTGAAATAACTCTCCCGTCTGAGTGCCGGTTCACCAGACTTCCTGTTTGACACATCTAAATCCATGTCTGTGCTGAGCTTTCCGCCCTGTTTGTCTCCTTTCCTGCCTGATGCTGCTGCTGTTTTTCCCCCCCCCATTACTGCCGAAGTGCGTGAAGTCTGCTCTACTCTGGGTCAGTGGCCTGGTCGCTTTTATTTGGTGGACGGCAAAGAAGACGATGAGGGAGGAGAATGGATGGACACGGAGGGGTGGTCAGAAAGAGGAGTGCAGGCACAAGGTGGAACAAGTGTGAAAACGACTGGGAGCAGTGAAAATGATACAGAGTAACCTAAAACAGGAGGGGTTGGAGTGTATATAGGGCAGACAGTGTTAAATGGACTAGGGCGATTTGTGATCCAACCTCAAGTATGTTAGTTAAGTGGTTGTTTATGCATTTCACTTTTATGTTTCAATCTCGGCACAATAATGAACATTTCCCTGACCGATTTGCTAGTGTATAGGAACATTTTAATAATACTTGCTCATATAACTATAGCATGCCACACTTTTACCATTATTATGATATTATGTGTAACTGGGTACTTTCTTCATTGAACTTCTGGTTGTATGTTAAACTGCATTTCATTGCACTGAACTTTTGTACAAGTCAAGTTGAATCTAATCTAATTGGCCATGCAAAACACAAGGCCTATTACAAACCGATGGAATTGCTTTAAGGTCCAGAATAGCAATTAGCACTAGAGCAGATGGGTTAGCACAAGCAGTGTTTAGGTGTAGCTACAAATTATCGACATATTGCTGCAAAAAAAAACAAGTCTCCCGTATATTCAGTCTTGAATCTGCCAACATCATTGTGGTTCTCAACATAAACACCTTTGAAGACTCATAATTTTGAGAGGTCTCAAGAATATTAATGAAATGACAGCCATCGCATGAATGTAATAAGAAGCTTGGATATGAAGAGCTGACATTTGAAAGTAGAATGTGCCTAGTACAAATGTGGGTGGGTGTTTTGTGCTTCAGTAACTTTCAGTAAGTTCTGAAAAAATGTCATTAAGTCTTTGTCACATTTAGTTTATTAGCGTTATTTTTTTCCTTTTTGAATGTTATGAGTAAAGATGGGTTGGCAGTGATCTGGCCCAGCAGAATACCATTTGTCCTACATGTGCAACTGAGCTTTGATACAAATGTGTAAATTGTGTCTTGTGCCTTAGCAGCTGAGATCTTCTTCAGATCCCTCCCTCTCTCAACGTAGAGAAGACAAACTTGTCAAAAAAACGTATATATCACATTTCAATTCATTGTGTGATTTAATTTAATTTAATTTAATTTAATTTAAAAGCGAGCTAGCTAAACACCCTTGACCTATGGTTCCTATTTACTTCCATGGCACTTCATCAATTTGACTCTGGCAGTGCTGACAGAATAAAAGTGCTGGTGAAAATAGACTGTACCCTGTGGTGCACAAGCTCCCTTTGGCTGCTCCCCTCTTCCCAACCCTCTTGTGGTGACATTGGCGGGGGCTCCGAGGGCTAGGCGCATGGCGAAAAATAGCTAAAGGGCTGAACGGGCACATTACAGTTGTACAGCACGAGTGGTCCTGCACTTTAGGTGATCAATCAACCCGGAGGAAGCTACGTCCACTTTACAGGCCATCAAGCGGCCGGAAACATAAGCCGTGAAGAGCATCGTGGCATTCTTTAAAAACCATTACGCCATGTCCAGTAGTGAAATGGCCCCACTCAAACATATGGCCCAGGGAGGTATCAGATTGGATTTCAGTTTGGCTTTTTTGCAGCCGCGTAGTCTATCATCATCAGATCAAACTGACAGGGCATGCGAGATGGAGAGAATACAAATTTGGAGAGGTGAAACCATGGGGAATCTTTAACTGAAGCCCCAGAAATGCCCCGTGATCCGACACCGTTATTTTAAAACCACTGTCGAGGGAGACGGTGCCAGACAGAATTTTCACCCGACAACCTGAGCTCTTCATCCCAACCTTCGTATGAATTCATTTTCGTTGAATATGAGTTCTCCGGAGGGGGATGGAGGCAGGGTTCCAGCTGGCGGGGACTCTACAATGCCGACGCGTACAAGGACAAAGCTCCCGGCCGGGGCTGGTATGACTCTCCATACAGGGCGACACTGCCAAATGGCCCTTGGCAGCAATATGGAAGCCGCAGTGGCAGGCCATGTGTCGCTCATTTACATGTCTTTGAATGTGTCGCTCGTGACCGTCATTGACCGTAACCTTCGGACACAGTGCCGGGAACATGCTGCGAATCTAATTTGGCCTGACCTGGACAATGCATCGTCAGCACGCAGCATGTCTGGAATCGCAGGTCAAGTCAGGGAACAATAGACTAGACTTCACAATGGTGTTTGAAAGTGAGGAGACTAGACAGGAGGATTCATACATAATTAACGCATGACTTTTTCTGTTGCCTCACGTAACAAGAGCACTAGCCTGATTTTTTTCAGTGCCCAATTTGAGAATGTAAGACATTGTAAACATGCCTTTTCTACAATATTGAAGTGGGTTGATTTCATTTACGATCCCAAAACTCTTCTGATAAACAATGATAAACAAATGTTTATTTATCATTACTGTGTATTTATTTGTAGTCGTAGTATCCAAAATGTGACCTAATCAATACTAAAATTAGTATTGAAAATAAGTATTCATTTGAGCAAGTATTGATACTGAAAAAAGTTACTTTCCTGAAGAGTTTAAAAAAAAGAACGCATGGCAACATGCAGAAAGTACTATTATTTTGTGTTATATTGTAATACAATTTCATTGGAGCCAGATTACAATTGATTCCCAGTTTTATATTTTTCTTTTGCCTTCAAGAAGTAAATCAAGTGTTTGCTCATTTTGAAAGTTTACACATCACTGTGATTGGTTAAATCAATCAATCAATCAATCAATCAATCAATCAATTATTCCAGTTCTTGTCTGGAAAAGCCTAAATCCATCTGTCACTCCCTCAGAGCCTTACAGAGGCTAAATAATAGGAGATGTAGAAGGGAAAAGCTGCATTAAATAGAGAATAATGATATGAGGATTTCACAAAAAATTACAGATTCTGACAGGGATGAGCTCTTTGAACGGTTTTTATCCCCATATCCCCCTTGCACTACTATATTGTATATTCATTGTAGTATTAAAATTAGTATCAAGTATCAAGCCTATTCCTATGCTTTGAGTTGTAAATTTCAGTATTATAACAAAGCTACTACAAATTTTAAGTAATTGTTTCTAAAACGATTGCAATAAGATCTGCTATTAGTCTTCTTTTCTTTCTTTTTCAAAGATTTTTTTGGCCCGTAGAGAACCTTTATTTGTTCCACAATGAATTCCAGTGTCACAGCGCACAGTTCAAGAGCAGCAGGAGAATAGATACAGGCAATGAAGAACTAGATAAATAACTTTAAATAGTCTTTAATCTAACACAGTGTGCAGCTAGAGCAAAAAACAATAGAAAGCTCACTTATGTACAATAAGTGGCTATGACCATGGCTACCACTTAACACGTGCGTTTGTTTATTAGCGTGACGGATCGCATCGCATCTCTCGTCTCCCGTAGATTTCCGTTTTCTTGTGAGTCAGCTCGAACTGTCTTTCTCCGTCTTCATTTTGTCCCGTACACTGAGGGAACTATATTATGATAGATCCATGCGCTTAGACACACGGAAACGTGCTGCTCGAGGGGACGAGCCCGCACGCGGCTGCAGGTGAGCGGTAGGTGCGTTTTATGATTGATACGTGGCAGGACTAATTGGCAGTCCACGCCACGAGGAAATAAGACTTGATTTGGGTCAAAAAAATTGTCCATTCAACCTTTAACTGAAGTGCATGTCATCTTCATCCACACTGCCTAAACGAAAGATAGGGCATCCGGCATATAAACTTAATTAAACTAACTAAAATTAAATTACTATGTGGGTGGTGCACTGTTGCCAAAAGAAATATGGAAGTTCCATGATATCTACATACCCAATTTCCAGCCATTTCACCAAAGCTTACGTAAGGTTAGGTAAAAAAAAAATCCTTGTCGTAACAGCCTGGTGTAACATGAGCTACTCAAAGTGTCACATTTGTCCATGTGTTTCCTCTCCAGGACTTCCTTTCGTCCATTTCCTGACGCTCCAGGCCAGGTTGGTACAGAGGTGTAAACACGGCCAATCAACCAGAAAACGAAATAGAGACGCTTTCCCATGAGACCATGCTGCCAATTATTTGAGATCTTCTATGTAACGCGGTTTAGGCCAGAGCTGCCATGGAAGTAGTCAACCAGCTCAGCCAACAAGCCTGAGCACACAACTGAGGAACTAAAGCGTCACATTGTTCCAACTGCAAACATGTGCTTTGTTCAGACCAAAGGGATTAATGTGGATTCATATGCTGCGACTTAGTGCTCATTGAAACCTAACGTTCATTTGTTTAATTTCAAAAGGCCTTGCAAAGAGCATTAAAGTGTCAACTGCTTACCCAAACTTTCTAGTTTTGGTTTGACCTGGGTGGATTCAAAAGCTAGCCACTAAATATATAATTTTTTCTACTCTTCAATATTTGTTCCACTGAATTGTTTTTTTAAATTTTATGATTATGATTTATCTATTTTCTCTTGGATGCCTTACTTTTCCTAAATTAGCATTTTAAATTTTAATAAACCTGTCGTTTGTCTAGCCACGTCTTGTCTTGTATTTTTTTCTTCTTCTTCCCCCCCTTTTTTCCCTCTTTTATTTATGTATCTTTTAATTTATTTTATGTATTCTAGTCTTTGTCTGTATATATGAATTGTGTTTTTCTTGAATAATAATAATAATAAATAATAAAGTCATTATTCTCATGATTATTAGATCACTGTGTTGTCAATAATGAGTTATTGGTCTTTGTTGAATGGAGGATAGACAATCATAACCTATACAAAGAGGCAAAGATGGAAAATAACAATTGTTTTTAAATATCTAGCTGTAATAAATAAAATAAGTTGCTCCAGTTTCATCCATCAATGTAAAACAAACTAAATTTCCAGCTATCTCAAAGTTCCAAGCCACAGATGTTGAAAAGTGTAACTGATGAAAAGTGGAAAATAGCAAAAAAAAAGTATTTCATAAATACTGAAAAATAGATAACAGATGCACTACAGTTTGACTTTAAAACCATGTATGTTGGACAAAAAACACCAACAATGGAATTGATTGGTGGATACCTCTGGAATGTACTTGCAGCAGCAAATAAGCAATAACAAGGAAATGGCTGACAGGGACAGACTATCAAGGTCTCGACTGAAATAATGTTTTATTTTTTTTACATTGTTTTGCAATTCATATCTTGTTTGCTAACACGTATTCATATTTTTGGCAATAACATCACTGTTTACAAAGCAGCTCTTTTCTAACTTAGCACAAAAAGCCTGAGCTGTAATGCCTTTTTTTAAACAATCACCAGAGGAATGTAGATCACAAGGACAGTGTGGTGTAAAGTCTTCTCATGACACACTTGTTTAATGAGAATCACAGCCGTCCATAGCTTGTCTTTTGCTGATGCTTTCAAGGACACTGCTGTTAAACTGTTTCTTATGAAATGTTTCCCTTGGAGCTGTGACTGCAGGAGCAACAATCATTTTATTCAGGTTGACATTCCCAATGGGCTAAAACAACATTTCCGAGGCACTAATTAAACACAGTTTTAGTACTTAAAGGGTCTTCTGCTGGGCATCTCCCTTTATCATTAGAGCCAAGGTCACCACAGTGGCTTCAGTTGTTTTTTTTTTTTATCCCGGATGCCTTTCCTTACACACAACAGTACAAACCCACTGGGCCACTAACACAAGTTTGATTTAAGACTGAAATAGTTAGAAATATGAATACAAATGTTAAACCGTATACACATTCAAACCTATTTAAAATTATTTTTAAAAAATCAAATGCTTGGGTACAGGTCAAAAGTTGATCTTATTTAAAACTATAAAACAGGATTGTATGTGGACCAAGCCAAGGCACAATATGCTGTTAAACTTTTCTCATTGATGCTGGTAATATTGTCTTTCTTTAAAGGCACACAGTATGTAACTTTTTAGCTTTGAGCTGCAACTGAGGATGAGTACAGACTTATAGTTTAATAAATTAGCAAAATAAAATGCAAAGTAAAAAGCATAAAATGGAAAGGTCTGAAGGTGAAGTAAAAGTTGTTTCCCAATTATACAAAATTCAGAGCTATAGTCTAATCATTAAACTAAATAAACACCAAACTCCTGACTTAATTACCTAATGCCAATTGTAATTTATTGAAAAGTTCTGTTTCATTTTGCAAATTAACAACTCCTCTGAGGCCCGACAAACTCGAAATTATATCAAAATCATGACTCATGTATTGAGACAAAAATGTAATTAAGACCCTACTGCAAAAAAAGCCTTTATCAGGTACAAGCTGACACGTTCTTGTCCCCTCCTGGTACGTCCTAGCACACATCTCACACGTCCCAGTCTCAAAATGATTCCCAGATTTAGTCAGAAGTTTGGCTTGGCAGCTGCTTATTAACACATATAATATTCTCTTACAGGCGGCACTGCTTTTCTGGCTGTATCCATCAAGTTTTTTAACATCCAACACAAACCATAACATCTGGGCCAGGTCTGAGCCCTCAGCTATTATGAAGTGTGTAAGTACTATCTAAACCAGGTCAGAGAGAGCCAAGCGCTATCCACATAAGGCAGCTTTCAAAATATTGGAAAGTGCATATCTTATGGAAGTGAGAAGTAGGATATGAAACAGTTCATTCGAGGCCTTTGTGGGTCTTTGAAGCCATAAAAGTAGGAAATCATGACCTTATGCATGCAGGAGATCGTCTTGTTAAATGTTAATTTGTTTAATTCATCTCCTTGATATTGAATTTGGGTTTGAAGTTTCAGTACAACACTAAAAATAAGGGTATTGTAAATCATGAGTTCAGTCATGAGTTCTGCGGTTAGAGGTGACTGTGACGTAGTGCTTTTGGACAGTCTGTTCTCTCCGTCAGGAGCTGGAACATCTGGAACAGCAAAGCCCTCACCAGAAGAGAATGTCCCAAATATACAACTCTGGCTTAAAGGTTGAATGGACGATTTTTTTGGCACAAATCTGAGTCTTATTTCCTCGTGGCGTGGACTGCCGATTAGTCCTGCCACGTATCAATCATAAAACGCACCTACCGCTCACCTGCAGCTGCGTGTGGCTCGTCCCCACGTTTCCGCGTGTCTAAGCGCATGGATCTATCATAATATAGTTCACTCAGTGTACGGGACAAAATGAAGATGGAGAAAGACTGTTCGAGCTGACTCAGAAGAAGACGGAAATCTACGGGAGACGAGAGATACGATGCGATCTGTCGCGCTAATAAACAAACGCACGTGTGTGTTGTATCAGTCCGCACGGGGGAGTGCGCATGCGCACTTCCGCCTGCGTTCTCAAATCGCCGAAAAATCGTTCATTGCGCCTTTAAATCCAGAAAAAGTTGTACTCACTAGAGAAGATATCCCGAGTGCCAGATGAACGTTGTGAAACTTAAGTGTCTTGTCTTCTGTGCTGCATGAATCTGCCCGTGCACATGTCATCATCTCATGTTTAACTCACATGTCTCCTTCAAATGTTTCTAGGACTGTATCTCCTGTGTATTATAGAGTGGCTTACTTTAATACAATTTTACATTATTATTATTATTATTAATATTGTGTTTTACGTCTTTCTGTTGACGGCACCTCTAAAACTTGCCCGGTAACAATTAGCGATTTACCGATTATTATTATTACTGAGACTGTGAGCAAACAACAGAGAAATCTTTAATTATCTTTCATTCCCGTGGTCTGACATGTTACTGTTCCCCAAGTTTGTGATTTAATTCAAGTTAAATGTGACAAAAACAGCCAAATAAAATAAAGTTATTTAAATTTAGATCTATTTTGGGGCTGTATTTTGAACACAAAATACTTAAATTTGCTTCTAAGATTGCCACAATTATTATTTTTTGGATCTTACGATTCTATTGTGACCTGAATAATCAACATTATTGATTAACCGAATAATCTTGACACCCCTAACTATATGAATTTATTCTACAGTTGTATACAATATGTGTTTTCAAGACTCACAAGTGTGGTCCTGATCCTTCATTTAAGACATATATTTTGAAAAAGAACACAGTGAAACTTTGCTCGGAGTCATGTAAATAAACAAGTATACAGCTTGTCAAAGTGTCAGTCATTATTATAAAGTGTCACTCAAATACCACTCTTCTAGTCAATTTGACCGTAAGACACATATTTAAACACTCCAACAGCTCTCCAGGTTGGACAGTTGGTGATCGCGCCCACGGGCAGACACTGGCACATGCAATTCCTTATATCACCAGTGTGGAAAACAAACGTTAAATAACTTTCTCCCCACAGCAGGCCGCTCCACTTGAGGCACCAATGAGGGCAAGAACGAAGCCCAGAGCTCGACGGGGGGCCAATGAAAACCCCTAACAACCAAATCCGAGTCAAGAATCTTTCAATGTGTGAAGTTGCTCGCCCGTGACACAATCCTTTGGAGACGGCACTGATGCATAAACATGGGCCAACAATTTGCAGCCTGGGATGTGATGGCAAACAACGCTTTTATTTTTAGAGCGAAACGGGCCCAGGCAAGACGTTTTGGACCTCTGCCATTGACAATTAACTGTAGCAGGTAAACAACTGGGGACAAAAACGGTTATTGTTCCAAAGTATTTTTTCTCCCTCCACTCGATTGGTCTAATGAGATGAAGCTCCTGATAAGTCCATAGAGTCGGAGGGATTGAGATGAATTACTGGGGGATATATTATAATGTGGATGTTTTACTGGTGGCAGCTCAAAGGCTAAGACACTCTTCATTAGCCTCCGACAATAGGGCTAGTGCCAGTGTAAAGAGAGAGGAGCTGGCATGAAACATAGAGTGCTCTTTTGCATGTTGTAAATGCATGTGACTGGACTGGAACAGTGCAGTTTGTTACACTCTCACACGTCTTCTATTTAGGGACTAGTTTGGGTCCTTTTAAAGACGCCCTGCCTTATTTTCCCCGGCTTAAAATAATCAAAAACAGAAATAGTTCGCCTTAAACAATTAACAGCAGTCCAGAGTAGACGTTTTCTTCACCTTCACCTTGCATTCCTACTCTATAAGCATGTTCATTGCCATCATGCCGCTGCTAACAACAACTAGCATGCTAACAGTGCACCAGTGCTAATTTCTGGTTCTCAGATGATAAAAAAAAAAAAAGCTTTATAATTAGATGCACTCAGCGGTCTCATTTTGACCCCAATTGCTGCTTTTACAATATATCTGTGCTGGATATGAAAAATAAGAATTTTTTTCAAGTTCTTTTTACAAATAATTGATATCATTATGTTGTAAATATGATACCCTTCTTTTCACAACCAGCCATGTGTGATTGAAGAAGTCTTGTGTGGATGAGGTTCTTTGCCAATGGACCCAACTATGCAATTTTTTGATTCAATTTAATTTAGTCTTTTCAGAAAACAATTAGTAATTAGGGGCTTTTAGTCATGATTTCATGAACATGAACCAAACAGACTTTGAATCTAATTTCGTCCTCCAAAGTCTGACTGCTGTTTCAATCCACGTGTTTTTCATGACAGACAATTGTCTGGCTGTGGACCTCTCAATTCAAAACCCCAACATCCTGCACACCGACAGTGCTACAAGCACACCCACAAACACTAAGATACATGAGGCTGGGGGCAGATGAACCAGTTGAGAAAGCACCATCAGAGGAGTAGAGTATCGCCTGCAGCCAGAGGACACCAGGGGTGAGATAAGGCAGACATCTCCACCAGGGGCCCACGAGCCAAACCCAGCTACAGCCGACCACCGCTCCTGGTGCAAAAATAATATTTTTATTTTATTCAAATGGCATCTCAAACACAAGAGTTGCATAACAAAATTTGATAGCCAAACGGGACGACAACAGAATCAGGTTTGCCTTCTGGTTTGTGAGCTAACGTTCAACCCAGAATGTAATGTACAGTAATGTAAATGGAATAACAGACTAAACCCCTTCACCAACACAAAACATATTTCATGACCTCCTTTATTCGTTTTTGCAGGAACCTATTTGACAGCCATGATCAAAGTCTTGCGGGGATTTCGTAACTTCAAATCCCATATGGAAATGACTTTATTCTCTGTCTCAATCCCAGCAGGGGGCTGTCTCTCTCTCCAAACCCCCGTGTCTCTGGTGAACCCATTCATCAGGTACTTTTCCCTCTTTCTCTCCGCTCCTCCACATTTCAGCCCTCTGCTCTTTGTAAATGACATAGGACAATATGCCCGACAACCGACTGCACTTCCCAATTGTGTCACTACCAATTACCCCTTCAGAGCCATCCCTGCCCTTCGGCTCACCGGTATTCCAATTGAAAAGATCTGCCCCTTGCTTTGTACTCCTTTACCTCACATAGCAACACCTTTTCCGGATGAATTTCTGAGCCGTACAAAAAAATTTGAAATCACAAGCATGAGACAGACAACCTTTTTTTTTTTAATTCCTTTAACCAAAAATAGCCGCTTTCTGTAATGTATGATGTTTTGAGCTTACGGTACATAAAAGTGCACACTTCGGAATAAAGCACCTAGCAAGTCGTCGTCTTAATATCGCCCGCCAAATTCCACATCATTAAAACTGATGTTTCTAAGGAGCTAAGCCCTTTAGAACTAGGACATGCTGCATACTTGGTGGTCCTGTTTGAGATTTATCCCTGTGAAAAAAAAAAACCCTGCCAGCTTTTGACAAATCTGCCAGCAACCTGCTCAACTGTCACATCACTTTTAAAGAATCCAGTGAAGGGGGATTGTAAATAGCAGAGCGGTAAGCCACAGAAATGTGAGTAAACTTTTTCCCCTCTTCTCTCTACAGTTAATAAGAGAGATGCAATTGCAATAGCAGCTTGCAGAATCCAAAGTCTACCCTCAGACCTCATGTCCCAAGAACATACAAACGCAAGCATAAACAATACTGCTGCCATGTGGATTTCAAGCCTGTTTTTGTAAGCAAACATGAAAGACCAAGAGGTTTTCATCAATGTAGTGCAGAAAGATACATAGATTTGTTCAAATCAGAGTAGACAGAAGGTTGAGGAGAGCAACTAGAATAAATACAACAAATCATCAAGCAAATCTCTTAGTGTCAAGTTCTAAATAGCCATGCTGCTCATCTGTCATTTCAAAATGCATCAATTCTTAATGTTGCCAGCAGAAGGCGGTGGGAAAAAGTGAAACAAAAATGGGATTTTCTTGATAATCATGTGATATTTTTTGCCATTGGTTTAACTTCAAGGACAACGCAAAAAGTGAATGACTCGAAAACGTATCCGTAAAAATTTGATACCTCCAATACCTACTCCAAGCTTTCAAAGTAAATGTTTTTCATCTCCTCCTAGTAAGGTTTTTCCCCTTGAATGGAAATGCAATCACTCCAACAGGAACCCCTAACAAAGAGCAGATTTGTAAACTGATCCCAAGTCATTAAGGGAACAGCGCGCTCAGCATCTCACCGGGAGACTTTTCATTTCCTGCACTGATCTGAATCCAGGGAAACAACTGCTTCGCTCTGCCAACATCCCACAGGTTTCACTTTGACACAGACGAGCAGCAGATGATGGGAAAATGTTTCAAGCTCTTGGATTGTTTGTGGATTTGGAGTTTGACTGATGAAACCCAAAAATCCAATTTAGAAGTTAATAACATTGTAAAATCCAAGAGCTTTGTTTTTGAATTTGGACAATTGCCTTCTAAGGATGATTAAGCACCCGCAAATGGGATTCTTACTTGCAAGAGAGAACAGCTTACTTCACATTGTATGAGTAAGACATACGTTTACACAGTAAAACAACTACTTTGGGTTCCAGTTCTTTCCAACTCAAAAGGTAATAAACAGCCAAACTTTTAAGAAAGCACAATGTGAAAGACGATTCAGTTGTAGTCATCAGGACTCTATTTTTAGGAAAAACTAAACGTTTCGACACTCATCCAAGAGTCATTCTCAATCTGCGTGGCTTTCTCTCCCTCGTTCCTAACTACAATAAAAGGTTGATAGCCCATTAAAGGGCTAATAGTAAACAAAGGGGGTTAGTTGGAGGGTCAGATTGAGAATGCGTCTCGGATGGGTGTTGAAATGTTTCTTTTCTCCTAAAAACAGAGTCCAGATGACTACAACTGAATCTTTTTCTACCATAGAACACTCCTAGACGAATGAGGGATTACTTCAACAATGTGAAAGAAGTGGGAAAAATGAAATTACTTTTCCAGGACATTTTTAGTTTTGTAAACACAGAATCAGAATCATAGACATTACCAGTTTTTATAATAAATATTTAGTCCAAGGCTAAACCCAAAGTTCACAAAGATTGAAAACGAATTGCACAACAAGGCACAAACACTATATTTTGATGTATAGATCACCAAAAATATTTGAACACATACTGACTTATTTAGAGTTGAACACACTTTCTTCTCTTGTCGATGGAATTGTAGGTCTAAGGTTGCACTACTAACACTGGAAAATAAGGGAAGTACGAGACACCAAGGTCATGTCTAACAGATGAATAGATGAAGGGGGGTTTGGGGTCCTCCCCTAAAAAATTCTGAACAAAAGAAATGCAATTTGTTATATTTTCCCATCTGCTCTTTTTTTACTGTGATGATGGCAGTAGCAGTCTCTTGTTATTTGAAATTCAATAATTCAGTTAAGCAAAGGATGGAGAAGGAGAAAGGAGAAATGTTTATGGACTAATATATATATATATTCAGGGACATCTGACCTTTTTCTCATTTGGTTAAAGGCGCAATGGACGATTTTTCGGCGATTTGAGAACGCAGGCGGAAGTGCGCATGCACACTCCCCCGTGTGGACTGATACAACACACACGTGCGTTTGTTTATTAGCGCGAAGGATCACATCGCATCTCTCGTCTCCCGTAGATTTCCGTCTTCTTCTGAGTCAGCTCGAACAGTCTTTCTCCGTCTTCATTTTGTCCCGTACACTGAGGGATATATTATGATAGATCAATGCGCTTAGACACGCGGAAACGTGGGGACGGTAGGCTGCGGTAGGTGCATTTTATGATTGATACGTGGCAGGACTAAGACTTAATCGGCAGTCCACGCCACGAGGAAATAAGACTCAGATTTGGGCCAAAAAAATCGTCCATTCAACCTTTAATATGCAATAACTACATTGATATTATTTTGAGTTCCTTTTGACAAATTTATTTCCAATAAAATCACACATCCATCAATTAATTCATCATTTACATGTCACCATTCAGGACAAGCTCAAGGTTAAACCGGCTCTAGTGTAATTCTGCATTTGCTGATGTGATGTAACAACTACAATACACCCAATACAGATGACTGCAACTGAATATTTTTTCTACAATGGAACACTCCTGGACGAATTAGGGATTACACTGACACACACAATATAATGACGCTTTTAACACTAATCTTAAAAAGACCAATCTTCACTTAATAGGACAGCTACAACGTTTAACTTTAACTGCTGAGAAATTACGACTTCAAAAACACGACTCTTCTTTACAGTAAATACATAGGTTATAATATTAAGTTAAGTTAACTTTCTATCAAATTGGCTGATACTAGTGTATTTTCTTTCCCATGTCACCATAGTCTCAACATAAACATATGGGAAATAAGTTAAAATGACTGAAACTGCATAAACAACACAATTCAAAAATAACCTTGCCATCTAAAATCAAATCCACAGCTCATTTAGCACCACATTTGCCCAAACTTCACACAGACAGCGCTCCGAATGTGTCAACTGTAGCCTCACCTCCCACAAACTGGATGCCTCCCGCCACTCGGCCGATGGTGCGCGAGATCAGGTCGGAGATACAGCATCCCATGAGCGCCGTGAGGGCCACCAGCAGCAGCAGTCCGCAGCCCACCCCCGTCACCACCGTACAGATCCTCCACTCCAGGCTGGGAATGCCGTTGAAGGTGGCGTATCTCCCGCACTGCTCCAGCATCACCGTGGCCTGCCTCTCCTCATCGCGAACCGGGTAAGAGCACCTACGGAACGTCCCGAAGGAAACCGGCTTATCCATCTGGGTGCCCAAGAGCCAGTAGGGCATAAAGAAACCCACGCAAGAGGCGGCGGCGCAGAGCAAAGACAAGAGGGCCCAAATAACTCCAGTGCAGGTCAGACTGGAGGCCATGGTGGACAGTTTACAATTCACAGGGTATTGAAGTAGAAATATCCAAAATGGCGTAAATGGAGTAGTGTGTGACAGCAGGCAGCAGACTTCACCTTCTCAGGGTCTCGGGGTCCCTGCCACAAATAGAAAGAAGAAATGTTAAAGAACCGAGGGAAAGTGTGACTAAGTATTAAATTGAATTCAATGGAAGAAGGGCTGGGAAATTAATCGAAAGATCGACATATCGAGATTGAGCCATGTGAAATCGTCAGTTATTTGGGAGTGTTTTTTTTTAATCGAGAGGTCCACAGTTGATCATCTGAAGTAAAAATATGTGGTTTGGAGCAGAGGTCAGACTTTGGAGGAGTTTTTGGAAAGACCAAATAAAATTGAATTGAAAATCAAGATCAATATCATATTTTTTTCCATATTGCCCAGCTGTAGAACTAAGTAATTACTAGAAAATAAAATATTGTTACTTATTTTCAAATTATGGTAAAATTTTTACAGTGTTTACATTTGTTCAGTCAGCAAATAACAATTATTTTGGTAATCAATATGGCGATTATTCTTCTATTATTCATTAGATGATCATTATTTAGATCCTGAAAATGTGTCAATATGACATTTCTGCTAAATTTAACCAAGATTATAATAAAGAGATGCCACTTCTCAACATATCTACAACAGTATCTACAACAACAAACAATGTTTTTTTTAATAAAAAACACAACTTTTACATATTTCTTGAGGCCATTTCTGCTCTGTCTAGAAGAACACACAGCGTGTTTTGATGTCTTTGTATAGTCTAAATAACGATTTTTAGAATATTAAATTAGTTGATGATTATATCGATAGTTGTTTTGATTTTTCAGCCCTAACATGTGGATACGGGAGTCCAGTAGTATTACAGTAATCTAATTTGATAATAGAATCAGAAAACTTTGAATTAATGAAGTGCATTTTTTTTATCATTTATCTTTAAAGTTCCAGTCAATCACGTGTTAGGTAGAAACAACCACAAATACATACTCAACATA
The DNA here is from genome assembly GCF_026437365.1 of Eucyclogobius newberryi. NCBI lineage: Eukaryota > Metazoa > Chordata > Actinopteri > Gobiiformes > Gobiidae > Eucyclogobius > Eucyclogobius newberryi. Next base: position 10,983,545 of record NW_027315724.1, on the reverse strand, counting down.
CATCTTTTAACTGCACTCAAGAGGTTTTTAAGATAGATGCCTAGCTGACACGTCCCTCTCCACTATCTCGTCCATAATGTTGCTGGAGTAAATTTGGCTTAATTGCCGCATGCTGAAAGCGGGGGATTGTTTGTTTGCTTGTTAGGTCAGGGGGTTAGGCCTTTTGACAGTGGAGACTTTTACTGTAGGATGTTTGAGCTTAATGTATGTGTGTAAAGAATTTTAATGGGGAAAAGACGCACCTCTCCTTTAACTCCTCCTGTCTGCAAAAGTTCTCATTCAATGTATAGTGTTCTGTTCAAATAGCTGCACGATAAATGCTAGTCAATTTAAGTCAACAACAAATAGCCATTTAAAAATGTTACTTTAAATGCAGCTTTTGCAAATTATTACAGTTTTATTTTGCAGTGGGGGTCCCACAGGTTGTTTGGATGGATATGTTGGGGATCCTGGACAGAGAAGTTTGGGAACCCCTGCAGTAGTCTATAGTAAACACCATGTAATAAGGTTGTAGTAACATATTCAAAAGCATAGTAGTTAAGGTACTAAATAAACATCCATCTATGTAATCTAAGTTAAGTTAGCTGCAAGTCAACTGTTTCTGTCACCTTCGCATTGGCTATATTTAGAACATCACGAAAATATTAAAAGTGCACTATGTAACATTTCAACATTTAAGCTTTACCTGCTTCCATTTAGTGATGTTATATTGGAATGTTCCACAGTATGGCAGTAAATATCTTGTTTTGTATGCTTTTATTGCTTAAAACAAACTGAAAAACATACTTGCTCACTGCGAGAGGGCTCACCTTCCCACAGATCTGACCTGTAACTTGATCCTATGGCGTCATCTGCTTGTCTCGAGATAGACAGCCAATGGGTAATGCCAAACTGTGGAACGTTCGAGGCAAGAGCATGTAATTTAAAGTCTGAACAAGACAAACTTTATTGATCCATGAGGGAAATGAATGTGATATCACAATATAATAAAGATAAAAACGTGGTAATGAAAAGTAAAACAATTAAAGTATGAAGAAGTAATTTCATTTAGTTCGGCTCCTGTCACCCCAAACTGGCCCTTCTGCACGGGCACCACGCGTCTTTCCAGCCGGAGCAGCTAAATACCGTAGTGATTTATCGATATAAAGACAAGGAGCACGCTTTTTAACCGCCGAGCTCGCGCTATAGTAAACGCGAGCACAGAGCGTGAAAACCAACCGGAAAAACCCCACTTACATGTCGGAAGAGCTCCGCAATTCGCAGCACTACTACGCCGAGTCTCCCCTTTCCATCTGCGGGCTCCAGCTGATTGTGCGCGCGTCCCCCTTTTCTGCAAAGTTTTTCCACGAAGAACCAAACAACGTCCGGTAACAATTATTCACACAAGTAACAGCGGTCCACAAAAGGCGTCCTTCTTCTTCTTTTTTACGTGTAGAAAACGTGTAGGTTAATGTATAGTCTCGAACGGTGAGGAAACGTGCGCTAACCGGACTGCCTTCCACACATTCCTCCGTCAGGACGCGGAGCTCCGGAGCAGCAGCGGGAGAGAGAGGGAGGTGGGCGGGACGGGAGCGCTCTCTGCCCCCGCCTAGAGGCCGGGCTCAGCGGCGCTATGGTCCAGGCACCGGGCTCCTGGACAAGCGGGTAAAGCGAGTGATTAAAGGCTCAAAGCGTAAATTATGTCATTGGTGCTGTTGCTGTGGTCGAAGAGGTACAGTGGGAACAAGTATTGTAATTGAGTAAAGATTTAAGCTATTTGAAAAGTAAAGATTAGTAGAAAAGTAAAGATTTAAAGGTGGTATGGACGATTTTTTTCAGCAAATTTTTTATCATATTTCCTCGTGGCGTGGATAACTCATTTGTTCTGCCACGTATCAATCATAAAACGCACCTATCGCTCACCTGCAGCCGCGTCAGGCTCGTCCCCACGTTTCCGCGTGCCTAAGCGCATGGATCTATCATAATATAGTTCCCTCAGTGTACGGGGCAAAATGAAGACGGAGAAAGACAGTTCGAGCTGACGCAGAAGTGGACAGAAATCTACGGGAGACGAGAGATGCGATGCGCTCCGTTGCGCTAATAAACATATGCACGTGTGTGTTGTATCAGTCTGCACGGGGGAGTGCTCATGCGCACTTCCGCCTGCGTTCTCAAATCGCCGAAAAATCGTCCATACCGCCTTTAAGCTATTTGATTTTAGTGTGTTTGTTTGAGTTAATTATCTATTTGATTTTATTTTTATATCTTATTTTATTACTTTTATCCTATTTTTGCCTGTCTTTTACCTTGCTGTGAAGCACTTTGGAACCCTCTGGTTGTATAAATCGTGCTATATAAATAAAGTGGATTGGATTGGATTGGATTTGTATTTACCGTTAAGTTGTCCAATTTTACACAGTTAAATTAATTATATTAATCTTTGGGACTCTTCTGAAGGAGAAACAAATGGATATGACCCTGAATTTAAATATTATTATGAGTAAATTATTAATCTCCAATAGAAAATGAAAATTATTGTTTATATTATTTATGTATTATATTTTTTATGCTTTTATATGTGTATAAATTTTAACAAAATAAAAAAAAAATATGAAATGTTACTTCCTAGTTGTAAATCATCAAGACACATCACATTAGGAAATTCCGTAACTGTTTCTTAACAACCATGTTTTTCACTGGGCCAAAAATCTTCTAATGTCATGTATTATCTGACAAATGAAAATCTATGATAATACCGTTGTTGTATTAATGTGTCAAGGATGTGTGAAAACTGCCAAAAACGTTTGGATAAACTTTTGCTAGTGGCTCATGTTTTAGAACTCTGCTCTACTTTATGTCACTGTCAACATATTTTTCAACTGTCCTTCTCAAACTGACTCAAATTGGTGTGAAACTATCATTTACATTTACAGGCTTTTATTCCACCAAATAAAGCCAAAAGTAGGAAATCATACATCATAAAGTCATTTTTACTGAAGATACTGTAGGCCTATACATGTATATTTTTTTTTTACCAAGATGGTGTGAATAGTTCTCAAAATCTGTGTGAAATACTGAAGTACTTTTGGGCTCTGTTAAGGCATTAACATATTTGTTTAATATTACTGAAATTATTGTGTAAAATATCACAATAATATGGATATTTCAGTGGGGGTCCCACAGGTTGTTTGGTGGTCTTGCTCAGAGAAGTTTGGGAACCCCCTGCAGTAGCCTATTGTAAAAACAGTGTATTAACGTTGTAGAAACATGTTCATGTACTGAAATACTGTGTGAAAAAATAAGCCTATATTCAAATATTGCAATCATATTGCTATTGTGCAGCCTTAGATTCTGGATTATCAACCTGTTGGGGGAGAAAGGGCAGTGTTTCACATGAACACAAAACCGGGAAAACAAATGATACTTTATGTCTCTAGTATTGTCATAAAACGTTACTATATTTATCTGTAATCAGTGCTTTTTTTCTCTGTAGAGGCATTAGTGACTAAAAAGCCATTAAGCTAGATATATAATGTAAAATATAGCATCATTGTTGTGTTGGTTAAAAATTGTATTATTGACATATGTAGTCAAGTATCATATTACCGTATTTCAAATTGTAATAAAAAGCTGTAAGCCTATAGTTTGTTTGTTCATTAGTTAGTTATGGTCATAATAATGTAAAGGGATTGAAAATATATATTCAGTTACTATTTAATGACGAAAGATGCATGCTTTTTGTCGAAAATTTGAATGAAATGAAACAGAATGTAACCGGAACTGTTGTTGTGGCGGCCCCGCGTGAGCCGGAGCCTTTTCTCAGACGGACCAAAACATTTCTCCTCCTGACTGACGTGGAGGTAGATTTGTACAATGGGTGATACAAAAATGGAAAATACTGCGGATAACGCCACGACTGTGCACAATCCAAATTCTTCTTCCCAGCAAAACAATCCGCTGTCCAGAAAACTCAATAAGATCTTGGAAACGAGGCTTGACAATGACAAGGTAAAGCTTTGACAGCTTTGGCTAACATGCTAACCGAAGCTCCACGTCAATCCTATCCTTAGGCTTTTTTTTGTTTATTAACGCTTCCTTTTTTGGCTTAGTGACAGCGACGGGTGAATAGACAAAACATGATATATGATATATGTCTGTAATTTCATGTATATATTGTTTTAGATCTTTATTGTAAGAGTAGAATGATATTATTTGGTTTTCATAAAAAAACATTTGTAGTGGGATGGATTGTACCTTTTGTTTGTTTGTTTTTTCATTGATATAAAACATATGACAGAGTAAAATATACAACTGTAAGGAGTTGCCAAAAGTATCGAAATATGAGATATGATTCAATGATACTGAAAATAACTTTTGTGATTAGTTTTAGAATGTCATGATCCATCTCAGAAAAAAATTAAGACAACATGGTAACATGAATAAAAGTTAAAACAATTTTTTGTCAAAAATTATATTTTATTATCTAAAAAAAAGGAGAGTAGGGATTTCATGATATCAAGTGTTTTAGTGTTACAATTATTGTGATAAAAAACAGCATAATCTTAAATTTTCTTTCATTCCCATGGTCTAACATGATAAGTTTGTGACTGGCTTTACAATACTGAACTTAAATAAGGTTAAATGTGACAAGAACAGCCAGATGATTTGATTATTTACATTTAGGTTTATCTTTTGGGCTAGTTATTGAACATGAAATACTTAATTCTGCTGATAAAATTGTCACAACAATTATATTTTACTTCTTACGATTATATTGTGACCTGAATAATCATCATAATTAATTCACCAAATAATCTTGATGTCCCTAATAGAGAGCGTGTTCCCAACATGGACACAAAAGTGGCATAAACCTATTGACAAACTCAATGTATGTGCAAGGAACACATACCGTATTTCTAATCCTTTAAACCTTAATTTAACCTAATAAAGTTGTTTCCATACCTAATCCCATTGTTTTATCTAATTTGTAATTTCAAAACTCCGGTTGGTGATGTTTTTCAGGAGATGCTGGAGGCTCTCAAAGCTCTATCAGTGTTTTTCACGGAGAACAGCCTGCGCACCAGGAGGAACCTTCGCGGGGACATCGAAAGACGGAGCCTGGCCATCAACGAGGATTTTGCACAAGTATTCAAAGAGGTCACTGAGGTAAACTGACATTACCTACAATACTAAATAGAGGTTAACTGGTGTATATGGATCTGAAAAATATGAGCAATATTGGGAATTTTGATATTGTTATTTGCTATAAGGTAAGACATATAATAAGATAATTGGCCTAAAAAGTACTGTCTTTCATACAGTAGAAGAGTAGAAAGGCTTTTTGAGGTTATTACAGGTTACAGCCCCAAATAACCAAATGACACTGATGATAAATGCCCAGAAAACCAATACAGATGCGTCATATTTTTTGCTGCTCAAAACATGGTTTGTTTAATATTTATCTTTTGGTAATTTGACTATGATGATAAAACAAAACTAGAAAATAAGAATGCATGTAACTTAACTGCATTGTCCAACTGTGCAAATATAAAGGGGTCCTACTACTTTTTTGCACTGAACAGCTAACATTAATTTAATGTCAATAAAATAAATAAATGATCTAATGTGCACAAATAAATTCTAAATTATTTAGGATTAGGCTATGATTGACAAAAAAATTAAATACCAATCGATTCTAAACCTGGTATAGAAACTAGATGTTCATTTGAACAAGTATCAATACTCAAACAAATCCAATAAACAGGTCAAAATGTAAGATTTCCTGAACAATCTGAATAATCTTGAATTTTATCACAACTAGTATGAGGCCACAATGTTTAATAAAGAAAGAACTATTGTTTTGTATTGAAAATGTCAGTCTGGAAAAAAACCTAAAAATAGCCTTTTTAAAATTATCACCGTGGTATCAAAATTGGTATCGAGAATCAAGTATATTCCTTAATATCAAAATCGAGTTTTAAATTAAATATCATATTTAAGTATGTACCATTGGTTTTAAGTTGGACTCTGTGCTCAACAAATCAAGTTAAACTGGAAGAGCATGGCATGCTGGGTAACAGTCCAGTGTGTTTCCAGCTTCAACAGCAGCACTGGGAGAACACCTACATTTATATATATATATATATATATATATATATATATATATAAATGCCAGCAAGTTTAAATATTGTTAATGTAAAATATGTGTAATGTAAATGAAGAACTTTGACACATAAGGACTACATGCATTATACAGTATCTTCCGCTTCCCTTTGACATATTTTGAGACATTTTCTTGTCGCTATAATTTTATAAAATATTTCAAGTTGAAAAAGGAATCAATGGTTGTACTATATATAGTCCTAAAAAAGTAGTTACATATAATTGGCGTATTAAACTCGTCTTCCCAATGTGAGGGTAACATGCCATGCCAGAATTGTACAAATTAAAGTTTTATACACTTTTATGTATTTTGATGGGAAATAACTAACCAACTTTATATTATTGTGTTTTCCAGCTGATGGGAAAACACCATATAATACTCAACAATGCTCTTCTGCACCAGTTTTTGTAGAGTTAATGTGTATTTGTTGGCCCAGTAGATGTAATTTAAAAATACTAAATGTTCTTATGTCGCAGGAGCTTGAGACTGTCAATGAAGACGTCCAGGCCATGAGCAGCTGCTGTGAGGAGATGACCAGCAGACTGAAGGTGCAGTAGCTCCATGTTTACTCTCCATGTTCTCCACTAGTCTCATATCAACACAACATTCATTCATGGGACATTTCTTCAACAGGCAGCAAAGGAGCAGACACAGGATTTAATCGTCAAGACCAACAAACTTCAGGGAGAAAAGTAAGTCCATTCTGAAAATATTTGACCTGTTAAAAGAGCGCTCTGTTCAGGATATTGAAGCTGGGAGTTTTTCACTGATGAATTATTGCTGCTTGGTTGCAAATCATCACGAATCTCAACAGTTTTATTGAATCTTAGAAATTATAAAAAAAAAAAAAAAAAGACTTGTAACTAATGGGTTATTGTTTTTGTTATTATTTTTCATTTGGAACGACTTAAACAGCATTTTCTTTCTTTTATTAAACAGCTTCATCATTTTCCACATTCAAAGAGCATTTGAGCAAAGATTTGTGCCTTTCAGAGGTTGTTAAATGATTTAATTCAACACAAAATAAACAAATAATTTCACACACCATAGGTAAGTTAAAGGTTGAATGGACGATTGTTTTGACCCAAATCTGAGTCTCATTTCCTCGTGGCTTGGACTGCAAATTAGTCCTGCCACGTATCAATCATAACGCACCTACCGCTCACCTGCAGCCGCGTGCAACTCGTCCCCACGAGCAGCACGTTTCCGTGTGTCTAAGCGCATTGATCTATCATAATATCAGTGTACGGGACAAAATTAAGACGGAGAAAGACAGTTCGAGCTGGCTCATGAAGCGAGTGAAATCTACGGGAGACGAGAGATGCGATGCATTCCGTCGCGCTAATAAACAAACGCACTTGTGTGTTGTATCAGTCCGCACGGGTGGAGTGCGCATGCGCACTTCCGCCTGAGTTCTCAAATCGCCGAAAAATCGTCCATTGCGCCTTTAATCAATTGAAATAGTGTCTCTTTTTATCGATAAATCTTTGAGGATGAAAGCTGAAACCTGAATCTATTTACCGTATGTTGGAAATTTGTGTTTGAATAAATGTAGCTCAACTCCCTTGTGTTTTTATCTTGCATTTCAATCTTTTAAGAAACATTATTTGGAGCAAGTCAGCAAAATTTGACGAACAACACTTCTTTGCGCTGTGAACTTTCCGACTGGCATTTGTGAATGTCAGGAGATCCCCGAAATACAGTAAGCCGGTGACTGCTACTTTAAATGAACTGTGGAAATGAAAGGGAAAAGCTCATACCGTGGCTTGTTGCCGTTATCTGCCCGCGTAGCCACCATCCATCGCGACCATCCATCATATCGGCTTGTGATCGGGCGTCCTCATCAGTCCAGGGCTACACAACATCCTACTGCGCTCTAGTACCTCATTTCACACTCTGAAACAGCCTGTTTTCTGTTTGGCTAACTTCCAGACAAATGGCTGTTCTGTCAAAGCGGCTGGAAAATACAACATTATATGCAGACATTGTTCGCAAATAGTTTCAGGCAAAACAAACCAGAAAGAGAGAATGTGTCTGTTTGCCTGAAAATGCATTGAAATTACAAAAATATATGTTGTGATGGAGTTCATTTGTATGGAAATGCGATTATATCAGATAATGAAATGTCAATGTTTTATTATCAAACTCCAATTTACTACTACAGTAGTTAATTTAATCCTTGTTAATTTAATTCAGATTATTGAAAGTGGTTAATGACTAGATAGACCAGCAATTGCACAAAACCAATAAAAGGGAAATAAATAGTGCTCTAAACTTAACAACTATAACTGCAGTTTTAAGGTACATTGAAACATGATAATTGAATTAGTTGAACATTAATTTACATTTTTAAATATTCAAATTCTGATGCACAATTTTGGGTTTTGCACAAGTTTGGTTCATGTCGTTTTAGGCTGTTGCGTACCGTGTTTTTATCAAAATGCTCTGCTAATCTGCTATCTTTGTACATCCACGTCTTTGTACTTGGGAGTGCTGATTATCACTCACAATTTGGAACTGTATTTGGACTACACTGCCTGTCCAATAAAAATATTGATATATATTAAAGGTGGTATGGACGATTTTTTTCAGCAAATTTTTTTTATCATATTTCCTCGTGGCGTGGATAAATCATTTGTCCTGCCACGTATCAATCATAAAACGCACCTACTGCTCACCTGCAGCCGCGTCAGGCTCGTCCCCACGTTTCCGCGTGCCTAAGCGCATGGATCTATCATAATATAGTTCCCTCAGTGTACGGGGCAAAATGAAGACGGAGAAAGACAGTTCGAGCTGACGCAGAAGTGGACAGAAATCTACGGGAGACGAGCGATGTGATGCGCTCCGTTGCGCTAATAAACAAACGCACGTGTGTGTTGTACCAGTCCGCACGGGGGAGTGCGCATGCGCACTTCCGCCTGCGTTCTCAAATCGCCGAAAAATCGTCCATACCGCCTTTAAGCATGATACTCTGCAGCAAATTACTATTTTTTAAGATTTTAACAACTGCATTTCTATGTTAAACTTTGACCTGTGCATACTCATTACTGAATACACAGTGATAATGAGCTGTGTTGTCACGTTTTGTGCTGTTCAAATAAAGCTTTATGTGTATACTTCAGGTCAGCTAAAACAAAATATCGGCCTGTGCTGGAGTATTAAGGTTGATAGTCAATATGCTGAAAAGGGCAAATATCAGCCAAATATATCAGGTAAAATATACCAAAATATGGAGCACAATGCATCAATACTGTTTCAGCAAATATCATACTATTTTGATACAACACACCCCTATTGTTGTATATGTTGCTTTATATCATTAACATTAAACTATGTAATTTTTTTCTTAACCAAAGTTTAATAAAGAAAGATAGAATTCCATAAAAACATATTTAAAAAAAGTCTTTCAAAGACCATTAACAGGATTTCCTCCTTTTTCAAAATGAATGATAATTGATTAAGACTAATGACTATACTATACTATACTATACTATACTATACTATACTATACTATACTATACTATACTATACTATACTATACTATACTATACTATACTATACTATACTATACTATACTATACTATACTATACTATACTATACTATACTATACTATACTATACTATACTATACTATATTTCCTAATAGGGCTGGGTATCATGGCCAATTTCGCGCGGCCGGCACAAAATAACATGGCAGTTTCGGCCGCGCGCTGCGGCTCTGTAGACATGCCCATATTATTAGCGGTGTGGCTCGTCAGGTCACTGTCAGGTACGACTGCGTTGACCGTGATGTCCAGGTGTCACATGTTATGCCGACTCTCTCTGCAGATTTGGCATTGTCGTTAGGATGGCGTATTTTCACACACACGGGATAACTTTCTGTCAGATGTTTACGTTGCACCATAAAGTAGTGTGGATCTAGCGCATGAACAAGCCGCTTGAAGCGTTCGTTTTGCACTACCGAGTACGGGCGTAAATCTTTGCAGACAAAAGTTGCAATGGCCTCTGTTATCTTTATGACCCGCAGAGAATCGGCTGGTAACGTTAGTGATTCCCACAGTTTTATTTGTTTTTCCCCGGATGGGCGCCTTGTTGTCGGAAGCTAACGTTAGCGTAGTGTGATACCTTATCAAGTGAGGTTTGTAGTATTTCTACAATAACTGACCTCCGCTTCGCAGATTTTGCAAACCACTTTGGTTTTATCCGGCTCTTTGTCCTTTGTTGTTTTAAATCCGAAATGGTTCCAGACGTCAGACTTTAGTTGGGACGTCTCGCTGAGCCGAGTTTTACCTGCGTCTTGCACGCTTGACAAGCGAACGTAAACGCGCCACTGCTGCGCCACGCACAAGACTACTGGGGTTAACTTCATGCGAGGAAAATCGATCTCATGCCTTATGAATCGATATTGCAAAATTTTAATGACATCGATCCAAAATAGATTAAATATTTTTTTTTTACCCAGCCCTATTTCCTAATAATAAAGTGGGTGGGACTACACCTACAAGGAACGCTTCACAGCTTACTAAACAGAACCATAACACACCGCTGTGTGTCCCAACATTTGTATTGAATCATATCGACACCACTGCATGACAACCAAATCAATCAACTTTTACCAGATGCCCTTCCTGTCATGTAAGGGTAATAGAATCCATGCAGCACCGTGAGGATTATTACGACACAGACATATCATCAGTGTCAGATTTAGAGTGCCGAGGATGAAAGAAGACGACCCCTCTTGTAAATCACCCGTTTGCCTTTTGTATCGGGGCGCGGCTCATTTCCATTCCCCAACACCCCGTGACCTCCCTTCTCTCTCTGTGACCTTGCTCAATGACACGGAGGAGGGGCGGACCACGGCGAATAATCACGCGCGTTTCTGCCAAAGGAGACCCCTCTGACAACCGTGATGTACTGCCGCAATTCCCCGCTCCACTGGCTCCGCCTCCACTCCAGGACCGCCCCCCTGACTTAAAGAGGTGGCATTTTACACCGCAGACATGAGCTGCGAACCAAAAATCCAAATCCACGGAATGTGTTGCGTTCACGTTCTACAATCTGATGATGTCACAATCTCAGATGTTGTGCCTATGTCACTCTATGGGAGATTTACTGTTCTTTAAAGAAATAGAAATCCACAAACGTCAAACTAATAATCATATGTTTGGGATTGGCTCGACAAATCTGCAGTATTACATTTGCAGTCCTTTAAAGTCCTTTCAACGGACACTAATCAGTCATTGTCTTTTTAATTTAGGTGTTTGGAGGTGAATAGAGAGAACCACTTTCTTTTGTTTATTTATTATGACAGAGAAGACTTTGAACTTTGTGCCAGTTTTTGTTGTTTCATGTGGATAGATCCAATAATTACAGAGATACCAGGTCAACAAATCTACAATCTGACAGTTAAACAGCAACTTCCACTGTAGAATTCTGACTCTAGCTCAAGTTTAAACCTTCTGGAATGTCATAATGTCACATGAACCTATTATTCTGGAGGTCGCGACACATCTAAACCGTCAAAGAATCAAACGCGGAAAAAAACATCCATCGTTTTTTTACAGAAGTCCTTTGGAGACTCTGGGATGTCTGGCCGGCCGCGTGACATTTTCATTTGTGCTGTGAGCGACCCCAACGTGACCAGATGGGACGGTGTGAGACGGCCGGGTCCTCACCTCGTCCTTTTAGCGGGGTTGTGTCTGAAGAGCTGCCAGGGGAAGTGTGCAGAGACAGCCCGTCCTCCTTCCATGACCCCTCAAATCACCACCGGAGTCATGTCCCACCGGATAGATCCATTTCAGGTCGCGCCACCACTCCCAAAGTCATTTTTCTCTCCTCTTGACACATGGTTAGAATTGTAAGATGACCTCAGATAGGGATGGGTCATATTGTATTTTGATATCCTTTCTGGCATAGTCTGTTCTTTTTATAGACTGTACTGGCAATACGTAAAATGCCGCGTAATATGGATGCCAAAGAATGTCAAGGGGATATTGGAGTAGTTTGTAATTCAAAACATGTAATTGAAATGAAAACGGTAAGCATACGTTTTGGCTGTGGTTCCCTTGACCGGTTCGTCTTGGAGCTCTTCGGCTCAGTTTGGTTAATGACGGCCTTTCTATTGAAACGTCTGCTCCTCTTTCTCTGTAACTGCTTCTGTGAGGCTCTTTATTTTGGCCTCCGCTTCCGGCCCTCCCTTGCTTGGTCTACTGCAGAAATCCTCATCCACGCATAGCCTTCTATATGGTCTCCCCTCCGCCTACCTTCAAAAACTGCAATACATCCAGAACTCTGCCGTCCACTCCCGCTTCTGAAATCGCATCACCCCGTAGAGGTTTTCTATTGCAAGTTGTCGTCGCTTTTAAGTGTCGGTGACTCGTCGCTGTAGATAAGGATCAAAGCCCATTACTTCTGTCTTCTTAAAGGATCAATCAATTTTATGAGCTGTTTTTCATGACTCTCTAACAGCGGAGAAGCAACAGCATGTGTAATGTCTTCAAAATGGCGGTGACAATAAGTCATGTGTGAATTCCGCTTGATGCAATCTCCCCATGAGATCAGTCCAATTCCTCTCTAATTATTATAAATCTCTCCAATTATTATAGACTATAAAGTTGTTTTTGTGGATTATTGATTGTATTTCATAGGATGAAAGTGTCTTCAGTTAGTCAGAGTCGTGTAGTGTGGACCATGAAGCTGGGGACACACTACACAACTTTCCAGTTGTGGGAGCTTTTAAGTCGATTAATCAGTTAATGGTGTTTTATTTTACCAAAGTGTATTAGTCGACTAACTACTACATGTACAGAGCAGTTTTTGCCTGAGCACCACGCTCGCCGCCTGCCTTTTAGTTGACTTATCAATGCACAAGATATGTCTTTAGTTGACCAAGAATGACTATAGCCTATAGAGACTAGAGAGTGTTTCACCTACTGGATAAGGGTCATATTTCTAAAACCGATTAGTTAATTGAGTTTTTTATTTATAGTAATGTTTCACTCATGCATTTTAACTGAAACCAGGATCCTTCTTCATGAGCCATCATTCTGTAAGTTTCATTTTGACAATCACAGAGTTATTATTACATATTGCTTCACTCCCAACAGTCACGGATTTGTCAGTTTGGCCCTTAATCCTCCCATTTAAATGGAAAGCAAAAGTGTTGCAACTAAACACCTTCTTTTTTATTTTCATTAAAATACCATAACCAAGAGCAAAGGAGCTGAATAAAGTATCCTTTTATATAGATATCATTCAAACTTAGTCGGTGGGAAACACTGGTGCAAACAAAGTCTCCTCTCCTGCGATGTCCCCTGATATGCATTTACCTGACATCGCAGCCCGTCCTGCACCGGCTGCTATCTTACCTGCCCCTGACACTGTGTCGTTTGTCAGCAGTTCTAATGAAATGGAAAGCAGCCGCGCCGCTTTGTTTACCACGGCACGGCGAAGAAGGGACGCCGGTGTTTGTCCACGGCCTCTCAGACGTGCTGCGCTTTTGTTTTCCGAGTCCTTGTCCTGTCCAATGCCCCTGTCAGCACGAGCATTAATTACATGTAGCCCGCTCGTCCATGCTAATGCCAACACTAGTCACCTTCCCATGCCTCGGTCTGATCTTTTCATTACACTGTTGCCATTGTCCCTAAAACAAGTCCAGACGTCTTCCAAGCAGATGTCTGTATTTACGGGCCTGGTTTGGTGTGACCTCACGCACAAGCGAAGCCAAGAGGTGGGGCTGCGTGTTGACTTATTCAGCCATCATTAAAAAGCTCCCACACTGTTTGTTTTGGTTCAATGCCAAGGGACAATGTTGATGGATGTGGTGCCAGCAAGTAGCAATTGTCAAGAGGCAATCTGTCATTTTCAACACTAAATGAGACACATTGAAATTATGGAAATGAAATTTGGTGCGTAGTCATTTTTTATTTTTTTGGTTTGTGTTAAGCCCGGGTGACAACAACACTTACTGTTTTTTGAAAATATATCACAAGCCACTAGAGGTCGGTGTCAAAATATTTTTAGATAGGGAGTGTCTGCAGAGCCGCGGCGCGCGGCCGAAACTGCCATGGCATTTTTGTGCCTGAAACTGCGCCGCTATTTGACCGCGTTTTAGCGCAGTTTTAGACCGCGCCGGGTTAAGGTTAGGGTTAGGGTTAGGGTTAGGGTTAAGGTTAGGGTTAAGGTTAGGGTTAAGGTTAGGGTTAATGTTAGGGTTAGCCATGAGGCTATAAGGGAAATGCCGCGGTCCCTGAAACTGCGCGGCTATTTGACCGCACCGCGGCTCTCCAGCCACGGCCTTTTAGATAAGCAAATGTGATAGCTAAGTCACCCAAAGGGGCAACTTATATTGGGGTTTGAGTCTTGACTGGACAGTAAGCTAAGTATGAAAGAGAAAGAGAAATGAAGCTAAAGAGCTAGCTTTTTTCTACACAATCGTCATAAAAATTGCCACAGATGAATTTATTATCCTACACCCATTTTATTATAGTTTTTTTTTCAAGTGAAATGTTAGTTTGTGAACTTTGATATAACTTAATGGATACGTAGGTGCAGTACACTGTGGTTCCAACATTTATTTTGTCTGGAGTACCTCAAATTTAAATGTCTTTCTTGTTATGCTGCCGCCAAACTTTGAATTTCCTTCAGGATCAATAAAGTTTCCATCCTTCCATCCTCGCACTTCAGGTACCCTCAAACACGGTGGTAGAAGGCAAATGAATACCAGGCACCGTTCTTGAGCACAGGTGGTTAATAACTGACGCTCTCGAGGCCCGTTGCTGCGTAAATGACAAGGCGCGTGTATTGACATGTGAGGCTTATTGCGGTTTAATGAGGGAGGTGTTCTGAGTTCACCACAACACTGTTTGATGTAGCTGGATGGGCCGGGCCGCGCTCTTGTGATCAGCGGCCCGTGGCTAACTGGCCAGTGCCAAATTTCCACAGCCGGAGCCTTTCAAACGGCCCCGAATAGATTTGAATGGATAATCGACCCACTCGGTGCACAATAACAGGGCGGGGCTGGCGGCGGGCGGACTGCAGCCAGCGTTTGATCATCTTATCTCTCATTCTGTCCGTGCAATATGCTCTGAATCACAGGCATGTCCAAGGGGAAGTCCAGGCCGCCGTTTAAAATTGAGACCAAAGTTCAAAACTGTATTGTTATGGATGTCATGGTTAATCTGTTAATTATTAGTATTATTAAGATCACAGTACAAGCAGACTTTAGAATCAGAAATATAGTAAGCTTGATTCATATTCCAAAATAAGGATACTCAAATATAAGTACTTTTGTATTTTGCGGTTTTATGTGAAATTAACTTTATCATTCAGAAAGTTTGATTTAATAAAGCCTGTCACATATTCATGCTGTGTTCATGTGGTCCTCAGGAACAGGGAAAAATGAACTTGAATGCTTGCACGAGCTCTTTAACTAAACGTAACTACATTTAAGGGTTTACGGTCGGTTGTCCATAGAACAGAGCAACATATTTACACAAAAAACACAGCTAATAACAAACTTACTGGTAGCTCTATTAAACGCTGTTAAAGAGCCGACTCTTGGTGATTTTTTTTTGGTCTCATCATTTTTCTGAGATAAAAAGCACATGAATGCAAACAAGTCGGATTCTTGACTTCTTATTTCGGAGTCCAGAATTCCAGAGGATCACATGATAACTACATATATGGCAGAGCTGGAAGGAAAATGCATGGGTTGAGTTAGCTGGAGTTTGGTGAGTGACTGAACAGTTAAAAGGACATGTATAATAAGATAAGATAATCCTTTATTGTCCCACATGGGGAAATTCCATTGATGCAACGCAGGTAGATACAGAGGTAGATACAGAAGAAAAGAACAAATAACTTATAGGAAGTTTGAAAATATAATGCAAACATTTTTTAGCTTTTCACCGTGTTCTAAAATTAATACCTTATCAAAAACATACCTGGAGTAGCATTAGCTTTAAAAATCCCCATTTGGGATGCACGTTTTCAATTTTCCTTAACTAATAGTTGGAGCTCTTTGCGGCCAATAGTTGGTAAACCAGTAGCATTAACACGGTGCTTGTTTGTTGTTTTTGTTGTTGTTTTTTACTGTACGAGTCAATAGGTCAAAGTGCATTTATGAGAGTAAACACAGAGCAGCGACAGGTGAACTGTGCACAACACAGCACAATGAAAGTTCCTGTGACGGTTGTTTTGGCGCACGGTTGTAGTTTAAGTCACGCTGTAAATTTGCTAGCGTTAGCCATTTACCGTAGCTTGTGCAGGTAAAAAAGATTGATAGTTTTCAATCTGAATCATAAACCATTTAAGATTAAGATTATTTTTATGGAATAAATCCTCTATTTTGGAGGTTCAGCTGACTTGTTTTTAACTCGGAGAGAGCACACATGGGCGCCCTCTAATGGTGCAATTTTAAGCATTATGTGATGGTTAATTGGTTAATCATGAACACCCCTAATCACCACCAAGTACCTTGGGCATATTTAATACATTTTTACCCAAAGACAGAGCTATTTTCTCTTCCAAATGATTTTACTGCCATTTGCTCACAATGTCAATAATCGCAAATAACAGTAAAAAACAATCATCCTGTCATATTACCCTACTTTATTTATGGTCTAAACATTTTATTTATTTTCTAGCAGTTGATGCTAAAATACAGACTGAAGCCAGCCAGTTTCCAGCATCCATATAGTGACAACGCAAGAGCTGATCAGTTGCAAATCCTAAAAATAATGCATATTCTGAAACACTAGCAATATTTTTTTTATCCCCTGATACGCTAGTATCACTAGTTTTCCATACTAGTTTACACAGAGGCCATTTTGTTTCTCTCTTTATGATGATTGAGTTTGCACACTTTGATTTTCGTTCTAAACTCATTGCTGTATTAGCCCGGCTGTGCTTATAGTAAGTAATGGGTCAGTCGCAGTTTGACAAAAGTGTTTATGAGATGGTGCTGTAATACCTAAAAGATTTCTGTGCTTGGCCAAACAAATACTCAAAACCAACTTTCATTAATGATTTGGAAATCTTAATAAGAAGTGTGACTAAAGAGTTTTTCGCTCTGAGTTTTAGGGGATGTAGCTTCTTGCACTCCTCTCTGGTATTTGGTAATTGCAACTTTGAGAAGAATGTGTAACGCCCAGACAACACTGTAGAAAATGGTGCTTCCCCCCAAAAAATGACAGCAAATATTCTATGCCATTTAGAAGATTGCAAATGTTGTGATTTTTAAATTGCATTATGTAACTTTTCTGGAGTTTCTGCCGTCTTCTTGTTATCAGATTGACTTGAATGTTCCACATTGGCATTAAACTCTCGATGGAGACAAGCAGATGACAATACCAGGCCAAGTTACAGGTCAGATCTGTGGAGAGGCGAGGCTATTTACCATATGAATACATGGTCTTCAAGATGTTTTTGGACAATTAAATAATCTGTAAGTTAATACATTAAGATTAGTTGAATTGACCCTTCCTGGAGGACGTGTGGAGAACAGCTGGTATTCATGTACATTCTATTCCATTTTTTTAACATGAATTTGAATATCTGTGGACAATGCAGACTATGTTTGTGATATTTGCCACCGAGTAACCAGAGTGAACGGCCTGCATAACTACCAGCTCCCATTTCACTTATGTTAGCATGTTCTGTGGTTCTTAATGATAATGCTTGTTTTTACATGTATTTTTTGTTTGATGCTAATTGCTAGCATTAATGATCAACAGAAAACAGTGCAACGACAATGTTTTTGTCTAAAGTCATAGTTTCATCCCATGTGGCCAAGTGTTTGTCAGTCGCCTAAATAGCTCTGGCTTTTCAGTTTGTGACTTTTGGAGGCTAAAGCTAACTCTTCCATTGAAATTGCATTGGAGCTAATGTGTGGGACAGTAACAGCCTTTAGAATTCAGGTGTTCTCTTTACAAACACATATTTACCAAATATTTAAATGTTTCAGGCAAACTTGAGACTAGCAAGTCAAATCAGAACATTTGAAAATGCTTTCGGTTTGCTTTAGGTTTGACATGCATTGATATTGGATTTATCAATACAAATTTGGTTCAGTAGTTATTGGCATCAAATATTAGCAAACATATTATAATTCTGGTATTTTAATATACATTAAAAAAAATCCATGTAGTTATTATGGAACATGTATAGATGGTAAATGTTTATAAATCTCATCAAACTACTAAATTAATGTAAATGAAACACAATGAAATTCTACATTTGCTCCAGCCCACTGCCTACATTTACATATTAATGATGAAATTATCGCCTTAAGACATCAGTATTTCCACTCTCTCTCTCTTGTAACATATCTGATTTTAATGTTCTTCGGCGCTGCACTGATTTAGAAACCATTTCCTAGAGATGCTTCGCTCAGTTTAACCGACGGCCTAATTTGCATAGCGTCGTAACATTTAGCTCATCATTTACTATGGTAATAAAACCACGGTGTTAAGGATATTGAGCCAGGCACAGGCAGAACAACAGACCATCTGGAAACTCACTGGTTCTGCCACATCAATGGAGGTGTTATTGCTTTACTTTCAGTGTTCCACAGTAAAGCATTAAACCTCCAAGCCAGATTGCAGTATGGGTCAGATTTGAGAAGAGGCTACCAAGGTATTTTTGAGCAATAACAACAATAAGTGCAAGATCGACACGTTAGGGCACATATTATGTAAAATTGACACTGTTTGGTCCCTTAGTCTACGGTCGATCGCGTCTAATGGTGCAATGGTTCTATCTACTGTCTTGTTTTATAAAAAAAAAATAATTCTCCACAGCATTTTTTTGTGTTCTATTGTGTATAAGGCTGGGAAATTAATAGAAAGACCAAGAGTCATGTGAAATCGTCAGTTATTTGGGAGGGTTTTTTGAATCGAGAGGTCACCAGTCGATCCTCTGTCGGTAAAAACATTTTGAGAAGAGGTCTGAATTTTGGAGGAAGACCTTTGAATACTATTTGCGTTAAATGGCACGGATTAAAACTCTGTATAGTTTATGTTCATGAAAGCATTACTAAAAGCCATTTTTACTTTGTTTTTGAAAAGACCAAATCGAATTGAAAATCGAGAGCGATTGGTCAATATGAGAAAATAAGCCCTAGTTTTATACATATAAAAATGTGTCTTTATCCCAATTGGAGATAAATATGGAAACGTCTATGTTTATTTGAAAATGTTGGCTATAATGTCAAAAGAAAACAACAGCTTTGCGCGGGTAAAAACGCTGCGACAGAAGAGCGTCTGAGATTTACAGCGCTGTCCTCTCTCTGCGCTGGCTGAGCACGGACAATGGCTGTCTCACACATCATGCTTTGATAATGTCTCAGTCTTTTTCTCCTTCACCACATCCCAGTGATTTAGAGTTCCCTCCCCTGTCCCAGCCCAGAGGCAGACCATCTCGTCCGACCAAAGAAGCGTTAACAAAATCATTTAGAATGAACAATGCACAACAAACCTATAGCAGGATTATCCCCAAAAAACATATTCTAAATGTACATGGGACAAAAAAATGACCATCTTGATATTTTTTGGGAGAATCTTGATAAACATGTCCAGGAAAATTTACTAAAATATTAAAATTTATTGGCCTGACCTGACAAACAAAGGAATCACAAGCATTTCAGAAAAAACCCTTAGAATGGACTGTAAAGTGAATTAGAAAAGTCACTTTATACCGTTGTTTTTGAGATTACACTAGATGTTCCTGTCTCTCTTTGAGTTTGTGTCTAATCGTTTTCATTATAGACGATATACATATTCTAATTTCATCCATCTCCAAAACAACAGTTATATAATATTATACGATATATACGATATTATACATTTTCCAATTGATCTCCCAACTCTACATGTACAATATTGTTTAAAACCCCAAATCTACAAAAATAAACAGCTAAATTGAACACTTTAATAGTTGGTTTGTGTCTATAATGAATCATAAAAGTTATTTATTCAACATCTACAGCTCAAATCCTATTGTAGTACAGAAAATAACAAACAGTTCCATACTAGTGCAAGAAAAAGTACCTACGATCAATATTGACCCGCAATTTTTTTTATTCCAACTGTCATTTAGTGGACATACATGACTGAAATAGGAAAAACACAAAAATTTGAAAGTATGTTAGCTTAGCTGCTCTGTGAAGGAAGGTGTGCAGTATGGTTTTAGTTGAAAATGACCATATTCCCCTTGGCTTGGGTTGGGTGTATTTAATCTATTTTTAAATAAAAACAGCCAGCTTTAGTGAAATTGGGTCAGATAACACACTAAACTGAAATAAACCTAATTTTAAACGTTTTAAAACGTTCATTTCGATGTGTGAACGGTATTACACTGCCATCTGCTGGTGCATTTTGAATGTTAAGAAACAAGCAACAAACGACTGTCAAGAACGTTAGGAATTTGTCTAAAGTTTTTATCATCTTTAGAGTGGGATAAACAAAAAACAAAATACAAGCATTAAGATATTAAAAGCAGAAAAGTGCTGTGGCACATCAATAATCAAAAATTAACTCAAAGCTGTTATTCTTTTTTTATGGTCATAAAAATGTCTTAATATTTCTTTGATGGATTTAGATGATTTTGAAAATTCTCATCGTCATGGAAAATAGGATGAACACAGGAACCACTTCAATCTATTCTGCCAGTGACACAAAAAGGATGGCATTTCCTTTTGTTTTTGATATGATGAAAAATACAACAAGAGAAATGATGAGGCTTATAATAATAATAGTAAATATAGCCGCAAGCGGCAATGATCGGCCCTCGCCACGCCGCCGCCACGCCGCAAGAGGAGGGGGCGCTAACGCGCCCCAATTGTCCTTTTATTGCGCCTACTGCTGAATCTGTGACGCTGTCACATCTTTTCCCCTTTGTTTTACCATCAAAAAGCAATTTTATTTAGAATTCTTGGCACAATGTGCGGCTTTGCCGCACAGACACCGTGACTCTTTGAATAAAAATGTGGATCACTTTTGATGGTCCACCCCTGAAGATGAGTCTCACCAAATTTCAGGTTAATAGGGCTAACGCCCTAAGAGGAGTTTGTGAAAGTATAAAGTGTAAACATGTTCTGGCGATTTCCCCATTGGAATAACATGGAAGGTTTCGGTCATCGTTACGGCAACGCCATAACAATTATGACATGGCTCTCATTGACTTTTTTGATGGGGATGCTAAAATTGAGTTGTGTGTCAAATTTCATATAATTTCGCAAAACTAAACATTTAACCTCCATATAAAATCTGTAGGGGGCGCTGTGGCGCCAAATGAATTTATTTCACTTCAAGTAGGTTTAGGGCAAAGAGTTTAACAACTGATTCTAATTTGACGCAATTCGGACTTTATCTGCGCAAACGGCAGAAATTTTAAATATGGGAGATTTCTGAAATTCTAGCTACAGTTTGCGGCTTCGCCGCACAGAGACCATGAGAGGTATCAATGTAATTTGGATAACTTTTGATGTCCCACTCCTCAGTAGCATTTTCACCAAATTTCAGCTTTTTAGGGCCAACGCCCTGGGAGGAGTTCGTAAAAGTACGACGTTTGGAAAAACTCCAAAATCATGTTTAGCCATTTTTGAAGCAATATGGCCGACATTTGGTTGGGCGGACGGCGTTGCCGTAATAATATTTTTTACTTCTCTTG
Source organism: Eucyclogobius newberryi (assembly GCF_026437365.1). NCBI lineage: Eukaryota > Metazoa > Chordata > Actinopteri > Gobiiformes > Gobiidae > Eucyclogobius > Eucyclogobius newberryi. The sequence continues at coordinate 10,961,734 of NW_027315724.1, read as the reverse complement.
TCACCATCTACCTCTGCGCCAAATTTCATGATTCTACGATCAGATTTTTTTTGGGTCATTTCCCATCTCTCAATGCATTTTTGGTACATTTGGGGGCGCTGACGCGCCAATTTTTATTTATTTTAGAAAAGGGAAATAGCCAGAATGTAGAGAGGCACGATTTTTAGAGGTGTGCAAATTTTTGTGACTTTTCGTCAATGTTCACTGGGTGAAAAATAGGGGGGTTGGTCCCGAGAAGAAGAAGAAGAAGAAGAAGAAGAAGAAGAAGAAGAAGAAGAAGAAGAAGAAGAAGAAGAAGAAGAAGAAGAAGAAGAAGAAGAAGAAGAAGAAGAAGAAGAAGAAGAAGAAGAAGAAGAAGAAGAAGAAGAAGAAGAAGAAGAAGAAGAAGAAGAAGAAGAAGAAGAAGAAGAAGAAGAAGAAGAAGAAGAAGAAGAAGAAGAAGAAGAAGAAGAAGAAGAAGAAGAAGAAGAAGAAGAAGAA